>NW_026294458.1:11755941-11769317 GCF_007827085.1 Peromyscus californicus insignis | reverse complement strand
GATTGCTTGCTTGTGCCTTTTTACAAGATTAGGGACCATGATTAGAATGAGCCGGCAATCGGGATGCTGACAACTTGCAGAGAAGAGATTTTTTTTTTTTAATAATTTAAAAATTAGTTATTTTTAGCGTTCTGGGGTGTGTGTGTGTGTGTGTGTGTGTATGAGTGTATATGAGTGTGTGCGTGTGTGTGTGTGTGTATGTGTGTGTGTTTGCACATGGGTACTGGTGATTGTGGAGGCCAGAGGCATCAGATGCTCTGGAGCTGCAGTTACAGATGGTTGTGAGGTTGTCCACTGAGGTTCTGGGAACTGAACTCAGGTCCTCTGAAAGAGCGGTATGCACTCTGAACCACGGAGCCATTCTCCAGCCCTGAGAAGGTGCGGTATGCACTCTGAACCACGGAGCCATTCTCCAGCCCTGAGAAGGTAGATGTTAAGGTTATTTTTAGGAGCGGGAGACATCTGTCATACTCTGACAAAAGAAGGGGAGAGAAGACAGGGCGGGGATCTCTTTGTTTATGTCTCTGGGAAAATGAAAAGTGAGTGGCCAGAGGGGGCAGAGACATTCAGATGAAAGTGATTTGACAGCTTCTGGATGCTGTTCCATTTCACAGAACAGGTACTGATAGCAACTGACAACTGCCACACAGTATTAGTCGCTGTCCCATGTCCCCAGCCGAGCGCCTACAGTTCATTTCAGTTTGGTCGATAATGAATGCAGGTGCTTCAGGGGCCCATAACCTATGGATTGGCGTGTGTGTGTGTGTGTGTGTGTGTGTGTGTGATACATCATAACAGCATTATAAAATATCACTCTATACATGTATAGACTTAAGTTCTTTTATGTGCAATTCCCCTCCCCTCCTAAAAAAATAGCTTTCATTCTCAAGACAGGGTTTCTGAGAGCGGTCCTGGAACTCCCTCTGTAGACCAGGCGGGCCTCGAACTCAGAGATCCACCTGCCTCTGTCTCCCTAGTGCTGCGCCACCACCCCCTGGCTCTAAAACTAGTCTTAAAATCTACTGGCTTGGGGCTGGAGAGATGGTTCAGAGTGCATAATGGTCTTTAGAGGACCTGAGTTCTGTTCCAAGAACCTACATTGGGCAGTTCACAACCACCAATAACTCCAGTTCCAGAGGATCTGATGCCGTTGGTCTCCACAGGCACCTGCAGTCATGTGCAAACACACACACACACACACGCACGCACGCACGCACAAATAATAAAAACAAAGAAATCTCCCCTGTCAGCACCTTAATTTCCACCTCATGGTCCCTAATCTTAGGCAAAGGGAAGAGCAAGAATGGTGAACTGGAAAGGCCCTAAAGATCTATAACAAGACTGTCCTTTCCAACAGGTGAGAAACAGACCTTGTAACATGGTGGGATGGGCTACTACTACATTTGGTTGAAATCAGCTTAAACACAGCCTCCTTCCCTTCCCTTGTGACCTAACCTTTCTAGGCTTCATTTCCCATAAAGGGAGAATCAATGGGAAGCAATACCCCTGGGACCCCCGCAGGACTGTTTGGAGGGTGAAATGGGGTAAGAAACATAAATGCGCTGACCCCACAGAGGTGCTCCAAGGGTAGGGGTGAGTCAGTCTCCTTGCCTGCTGGCTCCTTAGGAGTCTTCAAGGAAAGGTACTGATTACAGCTCAAAGGTCCTGCTCATACAGAGAAGATGCTGGGGCAGAGGGAAGGTGCTGAGGAAGCCAGCGAGCAGCTAAGAACACAGCAGCTGCCGTCTGTCTGCTGTTCCTTCTCTCCGACTGAATAAGGACACCCTCAGACAGCTGGCCAGCGCCAGTGGAAAACAGAGAGATCACCGGGAGGGCAGAGGGTCCCGTCCTTGCTCTCGGGCTTAGCAAGCAGTAACTGCCCAGCTGGCAGGGGCACAGTGAAGTCTCCCCTTGTCCACACAGGTCAGCTGGTGTGCCGAAAACACACGGTCAGCATCTGCATGCACCAGGAGAGAGGTTAAAAGGCTAAAAGGATGTGGCTTTTGCACCCCGCACACACCGACTCCCTCTCTGTACGTGTGACAACCCCAGTCAAAGAAGAAGGCTTCTTGATGCCCGGAACCACCTCTCAGCCTCAACCAGTAGGGTCACATTGCTGGAGGAAAGATACTCTTCCGTCCCTGAGAGGGCCGACTCTTCCCCAGCCAGCCTCCATGGCACCTGACCGTGGTGCCTGTGGCAGTCGAGCTAACTGATGAAGCTAGGCCACAAGGTTTAGAGCGATTTGGGAATAGCCATTTCACAGCTCAGGAGGGGCTGGGCTCATAGCCCTTCCTTCAGGGAGCCACATTTTTCTAAGATTAGTATTCCTTGGACTGGTTACTTAACTACTGAGTATCTTCTCCCCTTTGGGTGGGAAAGGTCTTTCCTTCTGTGGGGATTCTCGTGATGAGTCTGGCCTCCTTTCCCACCTTCCCGCCCCTTCCACCATCCGCGGATCTCACAAGAGCATGGCCTATGGACTGAGATGTTAGAGTTAGGGACTCAGCTCCGAGCTGTGGCTCGGGGGCCCTAGGTCGTAGGGAAAGGAGACAGAGGGGAAACGTCTAGCTCTCAGCCTCCTTTCACTGACAGCAACAAACACGTCGGAACAGGGTGACAGGGTGGGCACCAAGGCCAAACAATGGCTATCCAAACAGGGGGCTGCTGTCCTTGGAGGACAGAGTCACAAGGCAAACAGCCCGCAAATGGAATGCAAACACAGCCTCCCGGCAGTGAGAACCTTGAACTCTGTGGAAAGAGGAGAGCTAGAATGACTCTCTAGGAAGGAAAAAAAAATCTCTAGTCCCTGCTGCTTGTGGGGAAATATCTGGAAGCCTAGACCAAGACGGCCAGGCACTGACCACCAGCACCCACAGAAGCATCTCAGGGCAGTTTCCCCAACTATCAGACTATATATCTATATCAGAATCTGTGCGATTCAAGCCTCATTGTAGGAACACCCACCTCCCCACAAACCATGTGGACACCGAGCATGGGCGACCATCTGTCCCGGTGCCAGGGAGGCTGGATGTCCGCAAAGGCCTCGCTTACTCTTCTTACCGAGTGGTGTGTGATGGCCAATCAACGTGGCCAGGAAAATCTTAAGAGATTATCGTAAAACTCTGGCTCCCTGAATCACTAATGGCTACTGTGTTGTATTTGCTTGTCGTTTCCTTTTTCTCCTAAGTGACATCGTTTGAGGCATTAGCAGAAAGGCCATGCCGGAATCCTCAGCCACACTGGTAACTTTTAGCCGTTTTCAACAGGTCATGGATTTCAGTTCTTCTAATCTTACTCTTCAAATGTCCCTGACCCAGGCTGGGCTTAGGGCAAAAGAGTGGACAATGGTCTGCTGGGGCACCAGGAGATCAGGAGACCTCCTCGGAGAAAATCCGGATTATTCCAGTTCCTCCTTAGGTTCCTCCTTTCCCTGAAGCCTCCATCCTGCTCACCCCCAAAACAAATGAAACAGAGAAGCTACAAAGAAAAGACCATGGGCACGAGGAATGCGTGACAGCATGGCTTGTTCTCTCTCTCTTTTCTTAGATTTATTTATTCATGTATTTTATGTATACACCAGAAGAAAGAATCTGATCCCGTTACAGATGGTTGGGAGCCGCCATGTGGTTGCTGGGAATTGAACTCAGGACCTCTGGAAGGGCCGTCAAGTGCTCTTAACCACTGAGCCATCTCTCCTTATTTTTTTCCCCAATTCAGTCAACAATAGAGTCCCTTCGCTACACTCACCTCCCTGTGAGCTAGGGAGAGTCCCTGCCTTAGAAAGGGGAGTCCTGTGTCAGCCTCCTCAAGCTGGACCTCACAAAACAGCACCCCTCCCCCAAATCCCCTCACAAGATGGAGCCCTCAGCCTGAGCACCAACTATTGACACCTGCCTTGGGTTCCTGAGTAGCCCTGCGAGTTATCAGTTCCTTACACACCACTGTATCTAGATCATCCCACAAAACGCCCTACGGTATCCCTGTTACTTTTCCGCAGTGGGAAAGTCAGTAAATGTCTTCCAAGCTCTTAATTCTTTCCTCTGGGACTCAGCTAAACAAGGGTCTGCACAGCATGTGTCTGTAGGGACCTCCAGAGCTGCTTTCCCCTCCATGGCTCACGGTGCCTCAGTTTCCCTGTCTTGGGCCGGTGACTCAGAAGTTCACAAGTCCTAGGCAGTCTGCGGGGGCAAGAGTACCGTTGAACTTGCACTTGAGGTTTTATGAGGTTAGGAAATCTTTTCTTATTCAATTCTACGAAATATCTCTATGTTCCAAGGATGAGCAAGTTGGAAGAAAGTTTGTGAAACACGAGAGGTAGACAAAAAAAAAGTGAAAACTAGACAAAATCTTGCCAATCCCAGCCAGGCCTGTAGCAACAGCAGAGCCCAGTGCGTGCCCTGCACCTCTCACAGGAAGATCTGAGGCTAACAGCACCCAGACTCTTGTTCACAGCACTTTCTATCATTTTTACTTTCAGTTTACCCAGAAGGCTAGGAGGAACCAGGCCCTTCCATTTCACAGATGGGGAAACTGAGATCCACGGACAGGACACTGCCAAGGTCCTAAGGGCAGTACTTTAGGATTCCACCCAGGCCGTGGCATTTTCTTCCACCAGAAAAAGGAACTAGAAACAAAGACAGCAGGGACAGGAGCTGGGTTCCCATTCTGTGACCGGGACAGGCAGCGCCTGCCTGCAGAGCAGCTGGCTGGGGAGGAAGGGGCTCCCAGACAGTCTCTAGTGTCTTGAAGAAGGGGTTCAACCTCGCAGCTCCCCACTCCGCACCCCCAGGACCCCTGCTCTTAAGGTTGGCTAGCTAGCTCGTTTTCTCTGAAAGTGCACCCTTTGTCCTTTATGATATCCTAAGTGCTAGAAGCCTTTCAAACTCCGAAATCCGTTATTTACTCACACTGGAAAGTCAGGCTCTGGACCTGGAGACACAGACCAGTTCTACATCTGTCTGGGGAGAAAAGGCTGCACTGGAGGGATAGTAGCCAGAAGTTACCATCCCACGAGGTGGGAGAGGCGCTTTGGGGGTCTTCTTTTTGTAAAAGGGACATGGGTGTGAGCTACCCCAATGAAAGAAGTTTTCTTCCAAAGCTCAGGGACCGAAACGCATGGGCACACCTTACCAGTGGCCAGGGACAGCGTCTCTCCCTCCCGGGCCACTCTCACAGTTCCCCCCCCCCGCGGGGGTCCACGGAGCCGCGGCCCGGAGCGCCCACGCCCCCTGCCCCACGCTGGTGGCTCTCACTCACCCGCGCTCGCGTCTCTGGGGACCCGGCCAGAACGTCCCCGCCGGGTCATGACGCCGCCGGACCCGGGGGCCGTGTGTCCGGGGCCAGGCGGCGAAGGCGGCCCCGCGGCCGGGAGGAGCGCGCGGTGGGCCGGGGAGGGAAGGGGGCCCCGCGTCCTGGGGGTGGCGGGCGGTGGCAGCAGCAGCGGTAGCAGCAGCAGCAGCAGCGGCGGCGGCCACCGCGGGGCGCGCGGCGAGGCCATGGTGGCGGCGGCCGCCCGCGCTCACATGCCGGGCGCCGGGCCGAGGGCGGCGGCGAGAGGAGCCGGGTGCGAGCGCGCTCCCAGCCGCAAAAGTTGTGCGAGCGGCGGGAGGGCGGAGGCGGCCCCGGCGCCACCACACGCCAATCAGCCCGGGCGGGTCGCGGGGCGGGCGGCTCCTCCTCGGTTGACATCACCAGCCCCCCGCGCGGGGGCCCGGGGGCGGGGAGAGGGCAGGAAGAGGGCGGGGGCGGTCTGGGTCCCCCGGGTGAGCTCACGGAACCCCCGGGTGAGCTCATGGAGCCCCCGCGCAACTTTTGTCATGGGCCCACGCCCTGGAGCATCGCTTTGGGTTTTAGAGAAACGGAATGGGGTGGAGGTGGGGGCACTTTCCCAGCTCTTTAGTCACACAGTAGGTCTGTGAAAAGTAGGTCCTGGCAATGTAATGGATACGAGGTGAGTATACAGCGTGATTTCAGAGGACAGAGAAGTGGAGCCTAGACCCTGCTCCGCACCATGCGCCTGCGCTGCCCTTAAGGCTCTAAAGAGGCCCCAACCCACCCTTTGCCCTTTTGGGTCCCCAGGGCTAGTGATAAGCTTGTGTCAGCCACCCTGGGTGTCTGAGGCGGGAACCCTCATCTTCTTTGAGGTTCACAAGCTTTCTTCCCTTCCCATGCTGTCACTGTCTTTGGCTTTACACCGGAGTTCTGCGGAGATGTCGCTGCTGGGACACTCCAACAGGCCACGGGGGGGGGGGGGGGGGGGGGGGCGGGGGGGGGGGGGGGGGGGGGGCGGGGGGGGAGAAAACTGTGAACTGAGGCTGGGGGAGGGGCAAACCCACAGCTAGGAAAAGGACAGCAATTTGCAAATGAAACAAAAACCATACACAGCCTACACAGAAGTTGAAAGGAAATCTTTAGAAAGGGAGATGTTGCAAGATTGGGTGTCAATAAATTTGCTGGTTAAAAAGTTCCCCGCCCCTAGAAAACAAATGATACAATGTCCAAAATTTAGGACCCAAATCTCTTCGTTTGTAAGCAAAAAAAAAAAAAAAAAAAAAGAGCAGCTCAAGATGGGGAAACAACTTGCTTCATTCTTGCCTCATAGTTTACAGTTGTCAATAATTCAGACAATGTCTCAACCAAAATGAAAACCACAGCTCCCTTGGGATGCTCTCAGATGTGCTGGGGTCCTTTGTTTACCAAGTGCTCAGGAAACGGGCTTGTCTCTTTTCCCCATTTCTCCGCCTCTCTCTGTCTCCAAGCCTCCATGACCCACCTCCAGGGGACCGAGATCAGAATGTCCAGGGCAGCTGCTGATGGGCCTAGACCCATTTTCTGGTGACTCAGTATGAGTGAGTCATTTGGCAGAAAACAAAGGATGCTCGGTATAAACGAGCTTACCGTAGACCAGTGAGCAAAGAGCAGAGAATTGGGATTTGGGTTTGGGTTCATGGAAGCACAAAAGAAACCTAACTTTTCAGGTCTCACATGAAGTGTTCAGACCTTCCAATCAATCAATCAATCAATCAATAAATAAATAAATCCAAGCATGGACCCAGCTCAACATCTTTGGACACAGCTCCTGTTAACGGGCAGGACTATGCCGCAGCCCAGACCCAGCTAGACAAGCTCCAACAGGCTAGTACACTGTGCTCAGAGGCTCTGGTCTCTACAGCTCCCTCCCTTCAGCAGAAAGGAAGACTAGCCAAAGCCCAAGTCACCCTTTCAGGCAAACAGGAAGGTTTAAGGGTTTCAAGGCTTCTTTGTGCATTCGGAAAGCTCACTTGGGAATCTCACCTTTCCTGGCAATGGATGCCCCAGGGCATTGCACCTGCCACCTGCTCCTCCCATTATGCATCAGATTTATCTCTCTAATCTCTCTACCATCTAAGTCAATGGAACATTCAGAGTAACCGCCAGCTTAACCAGTGGATAAAGGGGGAGATCCAGGGCAGACCCTGCAAAGGTTGACCACAGTGTAGATGGGTCCTAGTACCTTTTCCTCTCCTGGGACAAAGCAAGAGGAATCAGCAGGAAGGCCATACTTAGGACAGAAACTTGCAAACAGCAATCAGTCTGGTCTTAGAAACTGCTTCTTCTCCTGACTTTACCACCATTTAACTGATCTGGGCTTTACCTTCTTCATCTTTAAAACAGACTGTCCTAGATGATTGCTAAGGAATGTTCTGTCCCTGATGTTTTAAGGTGCAGGGACAAGGCTGTTGAAACAGGTGCCTAAGGACATATAAGTGGGGCACAGTGAAACCACCAAACTGGACCGCTCCGTGGGTGCAGTTGAAAGAAAGGTGTATTGTAAATGTGAAAGAAAAAAAAAATAACCAGAGGCCTTTGGGAAGTCCAAAGCAGCCATGGCTCCCTCTCAGGGACAGAGGGATACAAGAGGAGAACACTGGCCTTGGGAACACAGAAAAAAACATGGGGAAAGAATGAGGGGGTGAAGCAAGAGCGGGAAAACCCCACCAAGAACAGGTAGCTGCAGGGTGGGAGGAGGGATTGGAACAGCCTGGGAGCTAGCATCGTGGGGGGTGGAGTGAGAAGGACCAGAAGGCTAGTGTGGGGGCTTTGATATTCATAACAGGTAACTAGGGAATAGAGGAGCCTGGAGGTTAGCATGGACTTTGGACTTTGGTATATAACCGCAGCCCGCAGCTTTATACCAAGGGAAATGGCCCTTTCTGGCAGGTAGGTTTCTGAAGAACGCCACCAGCAATCCTTCTAGTCACTGCCTTTTGGGGCTTGGTGTCTCTTCCCCTGCAATATAAAAACACAGACAAGAGTCCTGATCATCTCAGATGACCTAGAAGAGCTTCTCTCGGGAGCCAGGAGCAGAAATAAGATGGCCTCACAGATCTGGTCCAGCCTTGGGAGTCTCTTTGTTGATCAAGACTGAAAACATCTCAGGCCAAACTCGAGGGATCTGTGGGCTAGGGCTGCAGAGGTAGGTGTGGGGGTTCACTATGGGCTATCAGGGAAGTCGACAGGAATCTAGTGTCTGCCTCCCCATCCTACATGGCGTCAAAGCGCTCGTGCCTTGGTTTGCAGTAACAACTAGGACTCTCCTGGGACAAAGCAAGAGGAATCAGCAAGGAGGCCATACTTAGGACAGAAACTTGCAAACAGCAAGTTTCCTTCATTCAGCAGCTTAACCCCATGATGTTTCCTTCTTGTTCACTTAACAGCCTTCCACTCCGATGTGAGGTCTGTGAGGTGGCTCCTTCTCAGACTCTTTTAGGGGTGTGCAATCTGCTGGCTCTGCCATTCTGTAACACACGGCTTCCAGCTTTGCTTTGGGAGTCAGCCTTGCAATCAGCCAGAGGTGAAAAGAAACATTGAGGTAAGCAGGAGAAACTCGGATGAGCCAGACCTGGGAGGGGCAGGCCTCACTTCCTCTTCCCGCGGTCCACTAGGGAGAATGCGACAATAGGCTTCACCCAACTGGGAAGGAAGCTGGGAAACGGGGCCTAGACACAAAGGCAAAGAGGAGGAGGAGGAGAGGTCCGGGTGGACTGCTAACAATGTCTACCACCTGGCGTCAGGGGGCGTGGAAGGGAAAGGGAGCGCTAGAGTTTCCTTCTTTGTATAAAAAGGGTAGTGAATCAGGTGATCTCTCCGGGCCCAGCTACTTAGATGTTCTATAGTTTACATACGATGCCCCAAAGTGAATAAGCAGAACAGGCTTCAGTGCAGCATGCCCTCTGCCCATTGGTCAGCAGAGAGGACCTTGGGTTTCCTCCAAGTTCTGTCCCTAAGCTGTTCCCATTCCTCAGCCAAGTCAAGTGATCGCTCTTGACTTCAGTGTCCCCAATTGTCCATTGAGAAGAAAATCCATTACCTTCCGATGCCTCCCCAGGGTTGGTCTGAGGATATGATGAGGTCACCAAGAGCTCTTCTGAGCACCAGCGTGCTCTCGACACAGTGCTGTTACCAGCAGGGCCTCTCAAGAGTGCCCACTCTGCTCCTGAGCATGTGTGGCAGCACAGGACAGCATTGCCGTGGCTGGGATCCAGTGGCGACTGCATGGCAGACCATTCCCGGGATGCCCAAGATTCTGGTGACTGGGGGGGTTCCAGAGGTTGGCAACTTAGTCAACAGACACTTGAATTGAGCTTAGCCTGGGGTCAGAGGGCTGGCTTTAGGCATCATTGTGGAAGGCTGGCCAGTTTCTCGTGCTAAGCCATCCTGGGTCTTGTTTATTCATCTTCTCATCTGCTTGTCTCTCCTCCCACTCGATTTATGAGCTGCTTTCTTGGAACTCTTCACTTTACTCATCCTTTACCAATAGAACCCGACACAATGCCTCCTTTTATTTAGTCATTCAATAAATATTCTGGGATTACCCTGTGCCTGGCTCCGTGCTGGGGGTGGGATGAGTCTCTGACCTCAGAGCTTAAAGGTCTGAAGGAGACAGCCATCACAAGAGCCTCCCTGTAAACCTGTGTCTATGGAAGGGGCCTGAAGAAGAGCACTCAGGAGATCATGCCATGCCCCTGTAGAATGAGGTTGAGCCATGATCTGATCACTGTCCAAGTTGTTAGCCAGGTCCATGGGGAACTGGAAGAATATGCACAAGCCTGAATGCAGGAAGACTTGGAATAAGATAAATGTAAAGAGAAAAGAAAACCAGGAGCTGGAGAGATGGCCCAGAGGTTAAGATCACTGGCTGCTCTTCCAGAGGACCTGGGTTCAATCCCCAGCACCCACGTGGAAGCTTGTAGCTGTTTATAACTCCAGTTCCAGAAGATCTGATGTCCTCTTCTGGCTTCACAGGCACTCCATGAATGTGATGCATAGACAGACAAGCAGATGAAATACCCATACATATAAAATAAGACTTTAAATTTAAAAAAAAAAAGTGAGAGAAGAAATCCAGCATGGCTGGAGCCCAGTGAACAAGGAAGAGCAGGAAGTTGACCCAGCCCTAAGACTGGGAGGCTGTTTAGACCAGGGATGCCCAGGAGCAGAGTGAGCACACTTGAGAGGCCCTGCTGGTAACAGCATTGTGTAGAGAATCTGTGCTTTAAGAGATTAGGAAGACACGATCAGATTTTAGCTCAGAGAGATGGGGTACAGTAGAGATTGGTTACAGTGGGGTACAAGGGGAAGGGCGAGGGGGGTGACATAATACACAATTGGACATCATCATTCAGTGATGAGAGGGATGGTTCAGAAATGAGAGCTGGTATCTTCAAGGACAGTGAGGAAAGGACAGTTCTCTGACAGGAGGAACAGCAGCAAGTTCCAAGGATGCTATGCGTTTGAGAGGTCGTGGGAAGTAAAAATCCACGAGCAATGGTGGCCAAGGCTTCCCGAGTTTCTGGCTTGTATAGGTGGGTAGACACTGGTGCCGTTCACAAGGAAGAGAAGACAAGGTATGAGCAGTAGGTCTTTGAAGTCAAGACCATTGATTGGGTTTTGGGCATTGGTCCCAGGTGACCTGGAGACATCCATGTGGCAGTGTCAAGTATACCTTTGAGCCTGTGGACTTGGAGCTGAGAGAAGTCCAAGTCTGAGGTCTCAATCGAAGTAGAAGGGGAGGAGATCACCTATGGAAAGGAGAACTTTTAGTCAAAGAGCCCCAAACATGAGTTCTAGAGAGCCTGACATGACATGCCCTAGAGAGAAGGCCCCGCCAGAAGGAGACTGGAATGGATCCATGGAGAGGGTGGAGGAGAGTAGGGGTGGAGGGTGGGGGGTTGGTGAGTGGGTGGTGGTAGTATCATCAGAGCCAAGAGAAGGAGGGTGTGGTCAACAGTGTATCACCCCCAAGAAGGTCAAATAAGGCAAAGACTGAGAGAATCCATTGCTTTGGCAACGTTTTGTGACCAGGGATCATAACAAGAAGGGTGACTGGAACAGAAGCCACATGAGAGGCTTGCAGAGGAGTGAGAGGTGAAACCCAGCTGGCTGAGAGAATGTCTCAAGAGGGTTGGCTTTGGTGGACAGAGTGAGTTGGGCTAGTAACTACAGGGGTGAGGAGTGAGGGAGCTGTGTTGTTTTCAGTGCAGAATTTGGACAGGGAAAGCATCTGCTTGGAAGGGAGAAGGACAAGATGTAAAGGTGATGATGGGAAGGCAGAGGATGCAGGAGGGGATGTCAGAGGGGATGCAGGCTGCAGTTGGTGTAAGGACCGGAAGGGAGGATGGAGCGGGAGACCAGGGTCCAGCCAAGGGTCTGAATCTCTGCCTCAGGACCTCAATTTCCTGAGTAAGGGGATAAAGCTACCTGTGAGATGAAAGGACTGAAGTGATGGGCTAGAGGGATGTGAGACTGGGAAGAACATGCAGCTAGTTTCCTACCAAGGTACCATCAACGCGGGGAAACTTAGGACGGGAATTCATCCTCTGACAGGATTCTGACTGCGGGGTCTAAGGCAGGAACCGCTCTCGCCTCTTCCTAGCATCTAGTGGTACCCAGCAATCCTTGGCTTGCAGTCTGTGCCCCCGGCATGACATGGGCACCTTCCCTCTCTATGCCTTCTCCTAAGGACCTGGACAGTGGTTTAGGGCCTTCTGGAATCCAGTATGGCCTTGTTTTAACTTGATTACATCAACAAAGCCTATTTTCAAATAAGATCACATCCACATATTCTAGGAGTTAGAACACAAAGGGTAAAAATAGCTGTAGTGACATGATTTAGACCTGTCAGGAACCCACCCAGACTGGTGTGGTGGGGTCATGGAAGAGTGTTCCTCAGCTGGTCAGCAGCTGCTCTTGAGGCAGCTCAACCTTATCCACTACAAAGAGGCTTACTACCCTTCCACTAGGGACGAGGACATCTGACCTCTCTTGTCTACTCCCCCCTTTCCATCCCAGACTGGGTCTCTGCCTGCCTTTTGGCACCTTCCTCTGCCCAAAGATCTCAGAAGGCCCACTGCAGGCCAGCTGCAGAGCTGACCCAACCTCCCAGGAATTGAACTAGAAGAGGCCGAACCCCAGCTTCTCATGGAACACATGCTGCTTCTATGCTGTTTTGCTCGGAGTTCCAGGAAGCAGAGGGCCTTTGGGATTCTGACCAAAGAACTAAAGGAATAAACCCCCTTCTGTATTTTCAATCCCCCCAGGAGAAGCCTTATTGTCCCCTTTCTGGAATGTCAGGAATGGTCTGCTTTTAACTCCAGACAGAGTTAAGCTATGGCTAGAGAGACTTTCCTTGCTGTTTCTCTGCAGATCAGTGCTAGGCTTAGGGCTTTTGCCCTTCAGGGCCAAGGTGAGAATGTAAACACCCAGTCCCTCTGGAAACTGGCTGGGACTTCCTCCAGGGAGGAAGGGTTGCTCATGGTTTGGCCAGGGTCCCAAGCCTTATGTACATCAATGCTGAAAACCAACTTACACAGCTTGGGGTGGATCCTCAAATGACCTTCCGTTTCTTGTCTACCCATTGGAGAAGGCCACTCCACTCCAAACAACATTCGCCCGATAAAATCAGTTACACACTGTAAACGTCAAGGAGCCTGGAACATTCTCCTCTGCTGCAATAGGATTCTGATAAACCTTCTCTATTTTGCAAAACCTTGCAGCATGAAACATCCTCCCTGGAACAGCAGGGAAATTCCTGGGATGCCGGGACACTGGGCAAAGTGGCCAGGGCCCCAGGGAAGGAGCAGAAAGCCCAGAGTCCCATTGTGGGCAGAGAGATTAGAGTGTTCAGTCATCAACAATCATTGGGCACTTCTCAAGAGCCAGATCCGGGACCAGTCTCCAAAGCTGCAAAAAGTTGCTTTTACAATGCTTTCTCCTCCCACTCAGTCCAAGCTCACATTAGTGCTACACACTCACCTTCCTGCAGCCCAGATCTGCTATTCCCCTGGCCACTCTGCTCCACCCCACTCAACATGAGCCTGGAAGTTTCCATCCTC